>NW_024387030.1:16363313-16401513 GCF_900408965.1 Simochromis diagramma
AGAGCGTCAGTTATAAGCGTGAGGTAGCCTATAATTTCAAGCGATCAAGCGTTCACACACCACCTAAGAGATGGGCCCCCACCCACCACCTACAATCGCTGGCGAATGACAAGAGGTGCATTACGGCATGACATGAGATTTAGAAAGGGGTCGGGGTGGGGTAAAGGGCGTCCATCAGGACCAAGCTGCGAGAAGAGCAGCGAACGGACAAGACGACGTGGCGGCCCCGGTGGAGCGCCAGGAGGTGGCTGCGAGTCCGGGCGGCAGGGATGACCGGGGGGAGTCTGCCGGGCGACATCTCTTCGATGACGGCGTCTCAATTTTGGCCGGGGAAGATGGGCCTTCTTCATTACTAAATCTTGAAAACAGCGGTCGATGTAATCTTGGAGAGCGTCTAAACTCTCCCCGTTGTCCTCCAGGGTGTTAGAGATGATAGGACAGATGTTGTTAGTTATATGACAATTGATTAGTATATTTGGTAATACTGAAGCTTGAAAAAACTTTGTTAAACTCTATGCTACCATTCGCTTTTATTCCGCCAAATCTCCGGCGTCTGACGTCACCTACAACATGGGTCGCTCCATATATACTGTGTTTAATACGTATGATTATATTTAAAATAATAAGTCTGCAGATGAGGAAGTTAGAGCACCACAGCTTGCAGCACACACCACTGATTCATAATAATGCAAGAAGGATTTTCCCCTTAAGCAAACAGAACATACAACAAAGGAAGAAAACAGGTCATTCAAACTAACCTGCCTTGACAAATTAAATGTACACAACTTGTTTTGAAGTAAGAAAGAAAAGGTCCTAATCTTTTATTCATCTGATTCCTGAATGTAAAGGAGGACTCTTCATGGGTGAGGCTTCATCAGATTTCACTGCTGTTGTCACTGCAGTCATGTGACATCACAGTTATGTCTGAACAACTACCAGAAGTTACAAAGTGCTTGTAAAAAATATACATAGCACAATGTAAACAGAACAAGTAGGATAAATAATAAATAAACAAGAGCAATAAAAAACATAACTACATGTCAAATAGTCATTAAAGTTTTTTAATATGAAAAAAATGAAGTGACTTGTAAAGCAATAGTGAAGTTTCTGTTCTGACCTCCATGAACTGTTCCATGACAGAAAAAAACACTTTGGTCTCACCTGTCCAAATGATAGTGTTCCAGAAGTTCTGTAGTTTGTTCCCATTAAACCTTACAAAGCTTTGTTTGTTTGTTAGAACAGAAATAAAACAAATCTGGAACACAAATGAGGACATTTAGAGATATATTACAGTTAAAGTAAATAGCAGATTTTATTATTATTTTGACTTAGTAAAATGTTGAAAAAGTATTAATTTAACAAGCTCCTCCTGCTAGGCATGACTGCAAAATGTAATTACTTATTTAATTATGTTTTACATAATTACTTATTTTCTTGAAGAAAAACATATTGGAGATGACATTTCCTGTTACACCAGTTTAAAACTTTTTGATATGAAACTTTTCTAAACAAAGTTACAAAGTGCTTGAAAAAATAGAAACACTACAAATGTAAACAGAGTAGAATAAAAAATAATAAATAAACAAGAGCAATAAAAAGCATAACTACATGTCAAACATTCATAAAAACCCTTTAAGAGTATTCAGAAGTGACTTGTGAGACAATAAAAAGTTTCTATTCTGACCTCAAGAGCTGTTCCATGGAGTGACAGAAAAGAAAAAAAAAACACACTGAAATTGTTGTGCGGAAACATAGTACAGTGCTTATTAGCAGTATCATTATAAAACACTACACTTGATTATTAGAAGTAAAATGACTGGTCTTTGGTTAAAAATCCAGCTACTGAAAAAATTTGCTTATGCATCTTTGTCTCCCCCTGCTGACAAGAGAAAGAATCTTTTTGGCCTGTGACCTCTAAGCATACTGCAGCGTTTTGTGTGTACTGCTGCCACATTACTCCTGAAGTCAAGAAGAGAGTTGCTTAAAATACTAGTTTTAAGATTTGCATCTAATTTCTTTCTCACTTCTCCTCCAGACTGCACCTGGCCTGCATCTGGTAAAAACATAGCAACAGCCAAACCAGTTGGGTTTTTGGACTCCTTTTATGGTAAAGTTCCTTGGAGGGAAGTTACCAAGTGTTATGAAGGAGCAGGAGTTTGGTATGAGTTTGAAGAATCTGTTGATTTTAAACATTTGCAGTTGCGTGGGGATTTTCTAAATATATGTATATTAATGTTCCCATTGTTTAACTTTTATAATAAGAAATTTAAATGGCAGATTTAACACTACTATAAACAACCTATGTTTACTCTTAATTTGATATTTCATTGTTGTTTCAGTAAGTGGGAGGAGCCTCTCACTATATAATCAGGAGCTGCATCTCCTCTCCAGAGCTAGCGTGGGCCAGGTTATGATGGTGAACAGACTATTGTCAGGGGCCCCATTAAAGGGGGTTTCACCCAGTGCAAAACTGTTTCTTGATTAGTTCAGTTTAGTTCAGGATTGTCTTGAAGTTGCAGATGTGTTTTCCCCGTTTTGTTTCCTTGTAAAGCTTTTCTAGTTTCATTTTTCTTCAGTTGGCTCAACCACAGTTGTGTAAAAAGGGATAAATCAATAGCCTGTTAACCAACATTTTTTTCTGCCTCTGACTCAGACAACCTTCACAGCCTCTAATTTATTTTCTCCATGGTAGGTCAGAGGTCACTCTGCCACTGTTGGTACTAACTTATATGTCAAAGTGGGGTGGCGCTGTTGACGTTGTTCTTAAGTGGCAGAGAATTTCAAATTCAGTGTTTCAAACAGCTCAACAAATATCACCTGTGACCTGCTCCCCCTGAGCCACAGCCACCCCAATGATGACGAGTTCATGATGAGGTGAACTGAAGAGGAGGAGATGGACATTTGCTGCCAGGGTGAGACACATGTTGCTTGCACAGTCCTTTGGTGCTGCAGGCAGATCCAGGTACAGAGAGAGAAAAGGTGGAGCTGTTGGTGACATGTAGCACTGTCAATGAATTTTGGAAAGTGAGTTATGTCTAGGCTTAGGTTTTTGTGTCTGTGTTAAAAGGACAGGGATTTACAGAATCCCATTTGTTCAAATTTACATGAATAAATATGGTTATGAAATAAGTAATGAAATAAATACATGCTACAATAATTAGCTGTATGAGTTTAGCTTTGAGTAATATGTATGTCCCTAAGATCAACTCACATCAATTCAATTGGCCTAGATTTTGTCAGGCAAAGTTGCAGAACATTTAAACTGGATTATATAGGCTAGGTATCATTACAAAGTCACAGTATATTCAAAGTATTTTTTTTATTTATTGTATGAATTCTTAATTAAAGAACAAATAATCTGATGTCTTGTATTCATTATGAAAATTTACTAAGTAAACTACTTTTTGTTTTGATTTTACAACCACATTATGTTTTAGTATTGTCAATAACACCCTGAATTTGATTTGGTATCAGATTGGAAAGAAATTCAGTGATATTGCACAGGCTGTAAATCATCCATGATACATCATGTAACATCTGCTTATATCCTACTAAATTCTGCTGTCTAAATCCACAAAGAGCAGTAAACCTTAGAGGAGCAGCTGTAGTAGCACATGTGAGCTCATCACAGCCTGTATACAAAGAAAATCTTAGTGGAGTTTATTAGTGGAGCGCACTAGTTGCCAAACCATCTACTTGGTCCGAACTTTTTATTCACCAGAGAAAATTGGGAAAGCCAAATTGGAGTTGAAAAAATAAAAGTAGTAAATTCATCCTGCAAAATTACATGGTTTTGGTCAACAGCCGCATTAAAACAGGTGAGTCAGAAAAACAACTAACAAATAAAAGACAAATGTCATGGACTCAATGTGAAAGGGTTTTTACACAAGATTTGGATCTGAATTTTGTCTTTATTTCTTATTTCTTTCTATTTCTTCTTTTCTATTCTCTATTCTATTTCTATTCTCTTTTCCCACGTGTAAAATCTTACTTTAACCCTAAATCATAAGTACAATTTTGGACCTTCACAGCCCAACAATGGTAAAAGACAGGAAAACAGTGATCCGATTATTTTTACAGGGTTTTTACTTCCATTTTGAAACAGAAAAACAGCTACACATTTGTCCCACTCTTAACCAGATTTCACATCGGACAGCAACATTGGTCTGATAAAGTGCAACAGCATCAACACAACTTCATGACAAAAAAGACAGACAGGCAGACAAATAAAAATTTGGGACACTGAACTTTCGGCACTTCAGGAGGAAGCAGTAGAAATTAAAACTGCACATGGTAACTATTAGTAAATGCTGAATATATTTAGACTTCTCTCTGTCATCGTGAACAAGGAGAAACATTAAATAAATAAAAAGTAACGTACATATTTTCAAAAATATTAAATCTTAAGGTACATTCATATAACCTACATATACAGCATATATACCACCAACATGCAAAAGTCACATAAACGCATACATCATAAAACAACAGAAGACAACAGAAGGCACCAGCTTGCAAAACTCAAACATGAAGACAAGAATTAAAGTGAATGAATCGCACAAATCCACAAAACAAAAATGTATCCTTCATGTTTCTTTAGTATCCTGGAGTCTAAATATTATTATTTAGAGATAATTATAGATTCTATTAAATTTATCCTTTAGAGTATTTCTAATACTTTGAAATAGCTTTTTCTCTTTTATAAGATATGTCAGTTAAACATATAGCAGTAAAGAAAATAAATATCTGTTTGGTAGAGAAAATGAATCACCAAGAATAAATGTTAAATTAAAATACCACTTTAAGCACCAGGTTATAATAGGAAATCTTCATGATTAAGGGTTTTATAACTAATGACTTTTAATAATGGTGCCTGAATCATTTATTCAGATTTAGTAGAACAGAATGAGCTGATGATGAATTCATGTTGACTAGAATCCCTTTGTGGAAAGTTCATTCTTTATTCTGTCAATAAATTCTGTGTTTTATTATGTTTTATAAAAAAAAAATGTTAACAGCATTTTCAACAGCAATCCCTGTTATATAGTTAAGATTTTTTTATATCCTGGCAACATAAACATTTGCCCATGCCCCTGTTTGATGAACATGTTTGATAAACATATCAAACATGTCTGTTTGATATCTTAATATAAATCAATAAGATTAATTAATAAAGCCATTTGATACAACCTGTAATTTTTTTACTTACTGATAAAAAATAATAATTACGTGTTAGCGAAAAATAAATGCTTTGATAAATATTAACATATACATTTTTAATTCTATGATATTGCATTAACTAACTGCACTGTTAATCCAGGACAGCGTACTTCTTCCAGTAGTAAAATCATGAAAGCCGAAGGTAAATGCCCCTGTATGCTGTGCTCCTGCACAGTGATACCTCAGCTATTTGGATGCATTAGGAGTCTCTTTGTCCTTTGTTCCCTTTTTTACTACTCTCTGAGCGATCCCATATGGCACGTGGCATGCCACTGTTCCCATTTCTGCTGCCCCCTCCACGTGAAACATTTGGTCATCGAAGAAGATATGTGGCCTGATCTTCTCCAGCATTGGGCCTTTGGGCGCGCCGGCAAGAAAGAGAGCTTCATCGATCTCCAGACCCCAGGAGCGCAGCGTTTTTAGGGCTCTGGTACCAGAACTGGCTGCACTCCGAGCTGTCAGCAAGGAATGGAATAACACATTTCAAGATTAATTTGGCTCAACAAAAGAGCAAGGGTGAACTTCTCTACTTTGCAGTTGCCGAGGGAAAAAGGCGGCTTGGCTCTACCTTCTTTAAGGGATTACTACTTGTCTGCTCAGTTGAGATTTTTGGTGTGTTTGAACCCATCTTATTGTGCAAGGTGGAAGGCGATTGAGATGTCTCTCTCGGGCACCCCGATCCAGTCTAGGCTTGGCCACGCAGCCTCTGAGTTGGACAATATTTTGACAACCAGCCAATGGGTCAATTTGACATTAAAAAATGGAGGGGAGTGGTCAAGCAGGCACAACTTGAAGAGGAGATAAAACATCTGAGGTGGCCAGCATACGACCCTGAATTTTTACCTGCCATGACAGCAAATTTAGACAATCGGCATGGCATGGTATTACTGCTGTACAGTTATCTCAAAATCAAAAATGATGGCTTTTGATACCTTATGTAAGACTTACGACCTCGAGAAACAAGACTTCTTCTGATACTTGCAATTTCGGGACTATATTGGTAAAAGAATAAACAGCTGTGTCCTTGGAGACTTCTCGATTGTTAACATCTTCATTGATGCTTATGACTCCGGGAGCAACAAAGCCCTGATAAGTAAACTGTACAAATGTATGATTAAGCTAAAAAGGACTCAACAATTTACATAAAACAGAAATTGGAAAGAGAAATGGACATTGAGATTACAGAAGACGAGTGGACAAGGACTTGGGAAACACAGTTCACCACAACTAACTCCAACACGTGGCAGGACTTTTGTTGGAAGAACATTATACATTTTTCCATATTACCTAAACAAAAGTCTAAATTCAGTGCTACACCTGCACTGTGCTGGAGAAACTGTGGGGAAGTCATGGCAGACCATGGACACATATTCTGGTCCTGCCGGTCCATACGACCCTTCTGGTTGGAAGTTTTAAAAAAAATTCCAAAAGCACCGGGATTCAATGTGAGCTGTACATTCGCATCAATGTATCTGGGATGTTTTGCAGAAGATTTAGTTACAGATGAAGTTTATCTCCTGAGAATTCTTTTGGCATCTGCGAAAAAGGCTATCCTCCCACTGTAAGTCTTTTTATTTCTATAGTGAAAAACATCAGATTGGTGGAATGTATGGCTTTCACCCTGCGATTTCAGAGGGACTTGGGAAGGAGACGTTGGAGAAAATGGCTGGGCTTTACAAACTGTGGCAGCATTATTTAATGCATAGAACTTGCAATACTATAGTATTTATGTATATGTATGTATGTGCAGATGTATATGCGTGCATATATTTGTCTTCCCATGACCTCATAATATTTTGGGGTTTTTTGTTTCCCCTTTTTTCCCTTTTGCTGTATAAAAATGTTCTTAAATAAAAAGTATAAAAATGACTTTCATGTAAGCTTTAAATTTCCAGTTCATCAACTGCCACTCAGCAGTCTTTGCCTTATCCTCTTCCTCTCCTTTCTTATATTTTTTTCCCATCTCTGAGTGAAGTTAGCTCTCATTCTGTTCTCTCCCTGTGAAATACAACTCAAAGACCTTTGACTGAGGATAAAATGTGATATATTACATGCTATGTCAGAGTTGGAGTAAGCTGATTTACTAAAAAGCATTTGATAGAAAAAAAAAAATTACAAAAACATTGATACTTCAGAAAAAAATACAATAATGCCCTAGATGAAGATGTTTGTTTCTTTATTTATTTGCATCTTTGAAGCATTATGGAAACATACTTTTCAAGTTCACATATTTCCAACAGTGATAATATCCAATCAACAGATTGCTATTTATTTTAGTTTGGTAAGGCACCAGGCATGCTACTGTGCCGACCTCCAATGAAAAAAGTAATCAGATTACAGTAACGCTGCCCATCTCTGATCATTAGTACAGCTAACTGTGTTCAATACACTTAATCCTTTGTGAAAGAGTAAAGGGATAAATGTGAGTATTAAGTAGTTTTAGTTTAAAAAGCTCATACAGGCTACTCCACCTTCTAATGTTACAGTCCCTTGGTGCCTTCTTTCCAGGCCTCTTAAATCATCCCAGGTGAACAAGTGCAATGATCAAGAGGGGAGCTGCTGCTAACTGGTGTGACTGATAAGATCTGACCTATAGTGCTTCTCAGGGTTTATCATATGAGGGAAAGCAGGGGATACACTTGGACTTCAATAAAAAAGCTGAACCAGACTTCCTGTATAGAGGTGTCCGTCCTGCAGATCAACAATCCAGCCTGTCTTATCAAAGCAAGAAACCTTCAGAGGTTGCAAAGGTACAGACATTCTGTATTTTTCACGAGTTGTCATTGCCGATTTCCATCCTCTATACTCAGTATACTGTTAATGCCTTTGTATCTTTTAATGCCTGTTTATGTCTTTATACTAGACACTATAAAGTTGGTGTGAAGGTGGAATTCAGTGAAGGAATCTAAGCATCATCAGCTTAACTTCAAATTCACCTCTATTTCACTTGATGTAACGTAACTCTGATCACAGCCACTGTAATAGACGGGCTCATAGATGGACTTTTAAAAAAATCTTAAACTTTAATTTACATTTACATCCAAGTCTGCTATTGCAGCTCTATCACATAGTACAGACTTTTTTTTTTACATAAAATATTTTTTATGAACATAATGCCACAAAAAATGCTTTCATCACTTCTGCCATCCCTTCTGATCTGTTGATTCAGTTGTTGAAGTGGTTTGTTTTTCACTCAACAGTGAAAGAAAACCTATCAGCTGATTTTCACAAACAGCTGATTTACTAAGAAGCATTTGATAGAATTCAAAATTTACAAAAACAGTGATACTGCAGAAAAAAACACAACAGACCACAGATGAGATAAAGATGTTTGTTTGTTAATTTATTTGCATGTTATGTAAGCATTATGGAAACATACTTTTCAAGTTCACATATTCCAGCAGTTATAAAATCCAATCAACAGATTGCTATTTATTGTTAGTTTGGTGAGAGCACTAGACATGCCACTGTGCCAACCTCCAATGCAGCACCAACGTGACACTGCTGGTCATCAAAGAAGATGTGAGGCTTGATCCTCTGCAGTGTAGGACCTTTGTTAGCCCCTCCCCACAAACACAGCTTCATCAAGCTCCAGACCCCAGGTGCGCAGAGTGTTTAAAGCTCTGTAGCCGTCACAGCCTGCCCCTCGAGATGTCACCAGGTAGGTACTGAATGGGACACTTCTTGTACAGGCCTCTATTATGCAACTTTTTCTGCAGTTTATTAAAACCTCCAAGAATCCTTTGAATGGTCCCTGAATAAAGAAAAGAGAAGAAGAGCAGAGACTCAACACATGACCATCTGGTCAAAGCAGGAAAGTGCATTTGGATAATTTAGCTGATATCAGTTATTTTAATGTAATTAGCAAAGATTTTCTTTTCTTTGATTAAATATATATATTGTTTATGGCATGTGGTGTTTTAAAATGTTTTAAAAAAAAAAAAGGCAAATCATACCTTCTTCATTGGCTTTTCAACATTTTGCTTCTCATTCTTCAAGAATGCTTTTAGTCCAACCCCCTGGAACTCATTAGAGAAGAGGACAGCGTCACCATCAAGGCAACACGCAGCTGATCCTCAAAAACTGGCATGTATGTCTTTGGGGTGAACATGATAGCAGCTGCTACACCTGATACAGGGAGATTAATTCACAGTAACACACAGAGTCATTAAAGTACAACAGCAGAAACTGCACTTTGTCTTAAAATTAGCACCACATTTAACACTTTTACCTTCATTCAAAGCTTCCTGAACCTTCAACCTGTTTGGTTCATCAGACAGGTACAGGTGGGTGTTGTTTCTTTTTAACTCACTCACAAGCTGATCTTCAGTCACTGGGTAAAAGAGAGTGATAAGTCTATCCCGCCCTGCAACAAGAATGAATGAAAAGGCTGCTGGACAATCGGATTTACCAAAACTGTTTAGACTATCAGGATTAGTGCAATAGTGTTACTATTACTTACTTATATCTATTATTTTTAATAACTGCTTTTAGAGTCCTTACACTAATAAAGTCCATCCATCCATCCATTCGCTTCCACTTATCCTTTTCAGGGTCGCGGGGGGCGCTGGAGCCTATCCCAGCTGTCATAGGGCGAGAGGCGGGGGTACACCCTGGACAGGTCGCCAGTCTGTCGCAGGGCCAACACACAGGGACAGACAACCATTCGCACTCACATTCACTCGTGCATTCACACCTAGTGGCAATTGGATTATCCAATTAACCTATCCCCACAAGCTGCATGTCTTTGGACGGTGGGGAGGAAGCCGGAGTACCCGGAGGGAACCCACGCAGACACGGGGAGAACATGCAAACTCCACACAGAAAGACCCCGGCCTGATGGTGGAATTGAACTCAGGACCTTCTTGCTGTGCGGCAACAGTGCTAACCACCGTGCCACCGTGCTGCCCTAATAAAGTATTCTCCTTTATTAGATTGTGTTTTTAGTTGTTTCGTTTCTTATTGTAAGCCTGTCATTAATCTATGCAAAACTTTGAAGTGCATGAAAGGTGCTGTACAAATGAAGCCTGAATGATTTAGAAAGAGTGGTGGAGTAAACAAGAGTTAATCAGAATCACTTCGAAGAGGAAAAAATTTTCTCAGTCTAATTGTTTCCATTTATTCATTTTCTCAAAATTTAAAAGTTTCCTCATAAGACACATGTATTTGAATTAATAGTAAGTGTGTTTGGAGGTATCATTAACTCACCATGTTCACGGATCTGATTCATGAGAAAGTCTGATGATGAGCTGTCATCGATTAGTATGACCTTAAAGAGCTCCTCATTCTCAGAGTAATCGTTTCTGAGTTCAGCATTGACTGCCTTCAGAGCCTGAGAGCAGGACAAGGAAGCGAAATGAAAATTGAGTTAAGGTTGAGTAACTGTGTAAGTGCAGTATTTGTGTGCTGGTTTCTGTGGTGCTTTTTCTTATGTGGTATATTATAATCTTCCACAGTCATTAACATCTAACCACTGCATGCAAATGTTTCAAAATTTATCAGTGTTAAATTAATCTAATTAAATATGGAAAAATTCATATGTTTCTGTTTCTGAGCCTTTGCATCCAGGCTGATTTACCATGACGACGCTGATTTTTATTGCAACTCAAACCAGCTGGTTAGCTCCACATCTCACCTCCAGCTTGGAAACATCTCATTGTTTTCCATTGTTGTTTCTTTGTTTATATCCAAGAGTCTTTTGAAAAATGTTATGACTCAAGTGTTGTGAATGAAGGTTTAAGGTACGGAAGAGGATTAGGGCCACTGGAAAAAAAACAAAAAAAATTCTGACTTTAATCTCAGAATTCTGACTTTTTTCTCAGAATTCTGACTTTAATCTCAGAAGTCTGACTTTAATCTCAGAATTCTGACTTTAATCTCAGAAGTCTGACTTTAATCTCAGAATTCTGACTTTAATCTCAGAATTTTGAGGTGGGCACCTGCAGGCTTCCAGCTTCGGTGACAGCGATGTGTCCAGTTTGGCAGGTGGAGAACTAATTCACTAAATATGGTGGATATAAGTGACTTTTTGCGTGGCCGAGGGGTCCCCGAAGATGCTATTTTATTAATGGAAGAGCAGAAGGTGAGTAACAAAAAAGAGAAATAGTTTGGTGTCTCCTATTTTTACAGGAAAACAGTTACGGTACCAGTTACGGTTAGCTGTTAGCATGCTTGTTAGCTTATAATGTTATATAGGATGAACGTGTTTCACGATGTTACAGTATACTAGGTGAATTGACGTTTTAACTGTTGTTGATCGCAGGATCATCCCAGATGGGGTTCGTGCATTTTATTTTATTGTTCTACTATTTCAGAGTTTTTCAAGGCAGTTAAGCGGAGCTGTGTTACAGATGCTAGCCGCCTGCCAATATCACTGATATATTTGATGTGTACAAGTAAGTTACACTTAGTACAGCGGAGGAGAGAACTGTAAGGAATGTTAATGCGGATATTTCACTCAGAAAAATGGGTGGCGTTCATACACAGCCACCGACACAGCCCCGGTTGTTGTTCTGACGGTGGCCGACTGACGATCCCTTCACAACATGTTAGCTAACACAAACTAATGTAGTGCATGTAACTGTGTATACGTTAGTGGTACAGTGTCGGAAGAAATGAGCAAACTGTTTATAATGTCAGAATGACATCATCTTTCTCCTATATATAAAAGTGCTGGCTGAGGAGCGCTGCCGGGTTGAACTTTGACCTCGGAGTGACGTGACGTTTGTTCGCACAACCAATAGAAGTGCAGAAAGTCGCAAATCAGGCATATTGTTCGCATAAACACAAAAATAAATAAATAAATAACGAAATAATCCCGATATTGTGCCAAAGACTGATTTACAATGTTACTTTGTGTCTATGTGTAATACCTTTGCTTAAATGACTGTGTATTTATGACTCTGCGTTATAGTCTTACATACATAAGTAACATTCATATGTACAGATAAAAATGTACAGAGCTATGTACACAAGCGTGTACACAAAAGTGTACTGCTGATCGAGCTGCTCAGTGGTCGTACAGTCTCATGCAGAGAGCGTGGAGGTGTTGTCCATGGTGGATGTTAGCTTAGACAACATCCTCTCCTCCCCAGTCTGATCAGTGGACTTTAGCAGACCGCTAAAGGCTGGCCCTCCCGACCAGTTTGTTAAGTTTCCCCTGTCCCTCTCTGCCATTCCACCACTCCAGCAGACCACAACATAAAAAGACAGCAGACGCCACCACAGTGTCGTAGAAACATCCTTAGAAGACGTACTACCTACATCATAACCAATCAAGTCCCGCTTTTTTTTAAATACAGAAGAGGATTTATTATTTACTGAAAGGCTATGCCTTAGTTTGCTTCTTTCATTATTGTGTTTCGCCCTGCATAAAATAGATAGCTTTTCTGATAACTACAGTCAATACTCTCCTACTGGCATTAGCGGTGACCTAAGAGGCTTAACTGTAATATTGCTTTGCAGTGTAAATGTTGCAGAAAATGACTGTCTTTTCTTTCTTCCTGTGTGCAGATTGACTGTGACATCATAGCGCTGATGGATGACGCAACTTTGGCAAACTACATTCCCTCGTACGGAGACCGAATTGCCGTCTTCAATTTCTGCAAAAGCAAGCAACCACTGTCAAAAAGAAAACTAGGACTTCTGCAAAAACTTCGTGAGAAAATGAAAAACCAGAAAAGAAAGTCCAAAGGAGAACACTTCACATACAGATGCAGGAATAAGACAGACAAAGAAGCAAAAAGCAACACGCAATGTTGAGATAGGATGGATACATTGTGATGGAAAAATAGCCAAACAGGTGAGAGCCAAGCAGGGAGGTGGCACTAGAAAAATTCAAATGGCCACTGATGCTGGATTAAAAGATATTCTTCAGGAAGGAAAGAAACTTTTTTTTCCTAATGGCATATCTCCTAAGGGATGTGAAACAGATTTTGAGTTTGAGGTTTGGGACTTTAAACAGAACCACCTTACTGATGATACCTGCCAGTCTATTGGCAATATGTATGAGGCAGCGAGACTGACAATGTTACGCTTCTACATTGCAACAAAACCAAAAGATCCTGAAGAAGATGCCAGCGAGACATCTGAAGTGGTGTTTGTCTCAGAAAGCAGTGGCAGTGATATTAATCCATTGCAAGTGGGGGAAGTCAGGGGTAATTTTGATGAAGTCATCGCTGGTTCAGAAATTTTAGATGATCCAGAAATTACTTTTGGTCCAATTTTTGATGCTGAAGAAGATACAGAAGACACATTAGTCTATGAGGGTTTTCTTGTACCCCTCAGTCCACCTAATTCAGAGAACATAATAACAATCACCATACGTCATACTGACACTTTACATGACATGATTACTGCTTTCTCTGATGAGGAGATTTTGACCAAAACACTGAATGTGAAGCGCATACTTCCAGACAACACAGAAGAACCAGGCACTGGATCAGGAATACTAAGAGATGTACTCACATGCTTCTGGCATGAATTTTATGAACGATGCACCCTAGGTGCAACTGTTAAAGTGCCATTCATTCGCCATGATTTTCCTGCTGAAAAAATGGAAGGCAGTTGGGCGAATACTCCTGAAAGGTTACCAAGAATGTCAGTATTTTCCAAATAAACTTGCAATCCCTTTTCTGGAACAAGTGCTTTTCAGTGGTGTTACAGTGATCTTAAAGCACACTTTCTACAGTTTGTCACCAGCCAAGAATGTGATGTTTTGATGGAAGCAGTAAAAGATTTCTCTGCAGTTGACTTGGATGATCTTGTGGAAATTCTTGACAGTTATGGCTGTAGAAAAAGAATCACTGCTGAGACTCTTCCTACAATCCTTGATGAAATAGCACACAAAGAGCTTGTCCAAAAACCAATGTTTGTTATTGACTGCTGGCGGGAGATCATCGACCCCCATATCTCCCTCAGTCCGGAGGGACTGACCAAGTTATTCTCTGAACTGCAACCAACTTCAAAAAAGTGTGCCAGCTGCTGAAATTTGCTGTGGATTTGACTCCACAACAAAAAGAAGTGAAAAATCATCTCAAAAGATTCATCAGAGAGCTGGATAACATTAAACTTCAGAAATTTATGCGTTTCTGCACCGGATCTGACCTTATAGTAACAAACAGTATTTATGTGGAATTTCAAGATATGACAGAGTTTACAAGAAGACCAGTCGGACGCACGTGTGGGAATGTTCTGCAGCTAGCTAACAGCTATGAAGACTTCCCAGATTTTCGTTCTGAATTTAATGCAGTTCTTGAAAGTAATGTCTGGGTGATGGACATTGTTTAGACTCTCACAGCAATGCGCTACATTTGAACTGCTCATGCACACTAGAGCATAACTGTAAAGAGATGTTAGGAATTGTGACCAGGAGATATTTTATTTTGTATTCTTATGATCACAGTTATAATCAGAAGTATCAACCATTAATCATTTACCATTGTTGAACCAGTTGACAGAATAATCTTTGAATCACATCTAGGTTATTTTGACTAGAATATAATCTACACAGATTATCAGTACTTTAATTAGTCTACTGTTGTTCTGTACTATTCTTGTTATTTGCTTAAAGCTGTGTCACAGTTCTGTAACCACTCAGAAGCCTGTGGGTCCTGTTGGACCCTGCCTTAGTTCTATGTTCAGTTCTGCACGTACGCCGGCCTGTAACAACACACACACACTTAATAAGAACAGAAAGGTCGTCTTAGGACAGTCTTTCTGAGAGCTACACTATCACAAAATGCACAATGTATTACACACTTAAGGAGAACGTTTTGAGTGCGAGGAACTGTTATCATGTCCAGTAATATCTAACTGTGAGGGCGTCTCAAGACAAGGTCCCTACATGGTCCCTGTTTGACACACACACACACTTACAATAGATATACACACCACACACACTGGTTTTCTCTGAGTGCTGGACGGAGTGGGAACATCTGGAGGCCATATAAGGGGAAACTTCCTGAGCTCTGGGAACTGACTGTTACTTACCATGTGACTTGACGTCATCATTGTAATAAAAACCTTGTGACGTGGTTGTTCGGAGGGAGATCAGCGCTTAGAGCCTTGTACTGCTCATCTTCCCCATATGTACATATGTATAATAAAAATCACTATTCTGACATTCACTAAGACCATGCAGCCGTAGTCTCTTCCTCAAAATCCGAACCATGACAATTCTGGTGCCGAAAAACCCGGTTTGAGGAGGGACAAATGGAGCGTGGCTGGGGTATAAGTGGTGTCAGACGGACGGCCAGGAGCTACACTGAGTGATGGGCCCCGAAATATGAGAGGTAAGCACCGCCTGTTGATGGATCTCCAAAGGTGCCGAATTGGAAATTAAGTGCTAAATTAAAGGTTCACTCAGTGGAGCTTCTGTTCTGTCCGTGGTGATTTTGGGGTAATTAGTGTTAGATGTTTGGGGAATATTTTATTGATAAAAGGTATAGCTGTTTATTGTGGGAGCGAATTTTAAGAGGTTTAAGAGGTTATATGAGGTTAAAATAATACGGTTTAAGGTGTGTGGAAACAAATAACATGGTTTAAGGTGTGGAAACCGATGTGGGTGGCTGGATGCCAGCGGTCACCTGGTTAGTGTAGAGGATTTGGTTTAATTGATTAGCAGAGACGC
This sequence comes from Simochromis diagramma, assembly GCF_900408965.1. NCBI lineage: Eukaryota > Metazoa > Chordata > Actinopteri > Cichliformes > Cichlidae > Simochromis > Simochromis diagramma. The sequence continues at coordinate 16,379,164 of NW_024387030.1, forward strand.
GGTCTCGGGCGTCAGGGGGCTGAGAGCTCACCGTGAGGCTTTTAAAACAAGTAATAACTTGTAACTAAATTTATTTTAGCACTAGAGACGCGGTCTCTTAGGAATGCAGTTGTCCAGCAGGTGGCACTGACTCCTACTCGCGGACGCGCGTTTAGGCTTTTGCCCGGATTTAGCCGTCCGTGGGGATTCGGACTCCCTAAAAAGGCTAGACAATCAATGGGTGATTGTCTTATACTGCATTTTTTGATCGACAGGGTCGCGGACCCGGCCGTGACCTTTTAACGTGGCTGACTTGTGAGTTTTAAGTATAGCTGAAGGCGTGAGTTTGGTGCCAGCGTCGGACGTGGAATTCCCTGCCAGTTGCGGGAAGCAGTTATAAAGTAACTAGAACTTAGTAATCGGGCCGTTGTCGGGGTGGCGTCCCCGAGGCGTGTAATTGATCAGCAAGGCGAGGCCTGGGCTATAGATGCTTTTAAATTAGTCAAAAACTTAGGTGTAACCTCTTCTGGCATACGACGTCTATGCGGGCCCGTGTGTAAATAGGTAAATAGGACTTCAATTACCTGTGTGTGTAAATAAGTTTTATAAATCTGTTAAATCTGAAACTCCTGCTGAACTTCCTCTCTACAAACTCTTTTCTCTTCTCTCCCTCTTTCTCTTAGAGGGGATTCTGTGTGTGTATGAGTGCTGAGAAAGAAAAAAAGGGAAAGGGTCTCTCTCTCTGTCTCTGTGAGAGAGAACAAAGGTGGGGGCCGAGTGAGCCCGCGGGGCCGAGCGGTTTTGGAGTTGGTTTTGGAGTTGGTGACTTTAGCTGTGAGAGTTGTGAAGAGAGCAGGTTTTTCTTTTGTTGTGGTGTTAAGTATAAATTGAATAGACTGTGATTAATCGGTGATTTTCTGCCTGTTGTGCTGCGTGGCAGACACAGAAGTGTAGAAATGTTTGTGGTTTATCTTTGTTTGAAGTTTTATATAGAGTTGGTTGATTCAGGGTGATTTCTCCCGTTTGAGGGAGGAGTTGAATTATGGTTATGTTAAAGCTTTGCTGTATGAGTGTGAATTTTTGCTGGCTTCGCATGTTTAAATGGAAGCATAGAAGTTTGAGTGAGAAATTGTTATTGGTGGGGTTTAGGGTTAGTAAGGAGTTAAATCAACCCTCCTCAAGAGTTCAATAATTTAGGCAGTTATGTTTATACAAATACTAAATGTATGTTTAGTGTCTTCATACAGGTGGTTTTTTCTTAATCTGGAAACCTGAGTACGACAGCAGGAGACAAGCCAAGCTTTGGCTAAAAAATTCACGGCTGGACACCAGAGTAGTCCCCACCCCTCCTGGAAAAAAGAAAGAATGAAGTTTTAGGCGTGTTTTTCTCGCTGAACTGCTCTGGGTGCTGTGTCCCTGAATCTCACCAGTGTTTACCTCTGGCGGAAGTCCTGGAGAAAAGGAAAAGATGTTCCTGGTAAATGACTGAAACAAATAAAACCACACACAACCAGAGAAAGGTATGAGAAGTGTGAGGAACAGACACATGTGCGTGTTAGTGAAATGCCTCGTTTGAGAAAAAGTTAAATTAACCCATATACAGACGCACCCACACATGCAATGAAGAAACAGCTTACATACATGTGCACGTACAAGCAAGGTTAAAGTAGCAACACTTAATATACACCTGTTTTTAAAGGATATAGTTTATCCACTACTGACAAATAAACTCTGTGGGTTGCAGGACAACAACTTAACTTCAAAAGGAGAGACACTGGTCTGACCATCCAGTGAGGACACGACAAATTTAGTGGTTAAAAGAGTTAAATTGTGACATGTTTTTGTTGATTGCTTAAGACAAATGATTACTGAAGGACAGTAAATTCCTTTTTAGGTTTTTAAACATGATTTTAAGAAGTTGAACACGTACCTGTGTTGTCCTGCCAACTTGGGGGGTTATGAGTTGATTATATGGTGAGAAAAGACAAAAAAAAAAAAAGAAGGGGGGGAGAGAAGGCCCCGTTGTTTCTCCCCTCTCTGGATAACACAGCCAACACAACATCATTTTCCTGTTCGCCTGTGGTTGTTTTGTTTTTGTTTTTTCTGAAAGCCGAAGCTGACCTGGACTCCTACCCTCCTCTACCATCGTTGCCCTCTCCGCTACCATCTTTGACCCTTTGACCCCTGAAGGCTACAGCAGCTGGACACACAACAACAACTTGAGGATGTCAACAGTGCTGCAGAAAGAGAATGCTAAAGCTTCAGCTGACAGAGCTGTGACGAGACGCACATTAAGCCTGGAGGAAAAGGGAGGGTGAGCAAAAGAATGCTGACCTCTGAGAAGAGCCGAACAGCAGAGCTGCAGAAGGCCGTGGAGCAAAGTAAGGACAACATAAACAGACTCCAATCTGACGTGGAAGGAAAAGACTCTGAGGTTTTTGCCCTCAGTAAGAGCTCAAGGCATCAGAGCAGAAACTGAGCACGGCTCCGGAGGAGCTGGTTGCTAGCTGAACTCATCAGTCAGACGTGGAGTTTCACATACAGGACTTGAAATCAGGTGGAAGCTTGCTGGAGCAGGAGGTCGTCAGACCTGACGCAAAGCTCCAACAGCAGGAGCAAACCCAGAAAGAGCTACAGAAGCAAAAGGGTCAAGTTACAAGGAGAAGATGCAGGCAGCTGCAACAACGGATGCAAACAGACCCAAAGAGGAGGGAGGACCCCAGGGCAGGCTTCAGGCCGCTGGTTTACTTAAACGACAGAACAGGAAGGTGATGAACACAAACATACACCAACACCCAAACACACACTTCTGCATGCGCCGACTTAGAATGAAGAGAAACACACACATGAACACTTATGCACTCGTTGAGGGAGTGAAAACTGATACACACCCATGCACCAAAATCAAAATGTTGATTTAATTCACTAAGAAGTGACACATAATGCTCCGGCTGCTGCAATGAAGAATGCTTTATTAACAAAGGCTCAATGCTGCACACAACAAATCCAAATCCAGAATCTGCTACAATAATAAGCCCAGAGGGCATTTGTGTGGTTTGGGGAGCAGACTCAGGAGCAGTTTAGTTATGAAAACGATGCCTGTGTGAGATATCTGGGGCCTAAGACTCGACTCAATTGTTTACTGTACACTAAAAAAGAAAAGAAAACAGCCTGAGCAGTGGTCCAGAGTGAAAACGATGAATTAACAGTGTGAGTCTTATTTCAGAGCGCCACATCATTGTGATGGAGATTTAATAAAAGGAGGAACACACGGACAAAGAAGAAGAGAAAGGGGGGCCAGCCCTTGAACACGATTGCCTGAGGTATTAAAGTTCTGTACTAAGTTCTGGTTTCCAGGGTGAGAAAAGTCACGCAGTGCCAGTAGTAGAGTTGGGTTGAGTGATGATTCTAAATTACTGTAAGTAAATCATCGTACACCCGTTCAAGTTTCATGATAACTAGGATCTAGACTTTGTTGAACTCTAGGCAATTTGAACAGGTAAAATTGAAGTGACCAAGTAGCAGTGGAATAAAAGTTATTGAATAAGTGTTGAGATAAATTGGCAGAATTAAGAGAACTAAAACATTTCAAGAGCTCAAATTACTTAATATGGAAACGGTTCAATTTTGTTTCACGAACGCAAAACATATAGGTTTAGGAATAGGAAAAGGTTGAGGTGGTGTTGATTTGACTCTGTGTAGGTTTAGGTTTGGCATTTTTACTGATGGGAGGAATATTTAGTGACAAGTCCTAAGACCCGGGCGGTTGTATTTTTGTTTTTGTTATCTTTCATTTTATTTTGTTTTATATTTTGAACAGTGCACTGATTTTTGTTTCTGAATCTTTTCTTTAAGCAGATCTGCACATCGGAAATTACAAGCATTACACGTCGGCGAGAAAATTGTTGTAAGTGAGTTTCTCCGCATTGAAATGGGTTCTGGAGGAAACACTTATGGGGACAATTAGAAACGAGAGTCCCTGTCTAAAAAAGGATTCACCGAGGTAATCCGATCTCAAGTTCTTCTTTCTCTTTTGAAATGACGTCATTTTGCTGAGAGTGGAAACTAAATGCGACGATAGGTTCCACTATCAGCAAAGAAAGAAAAAAAAATGAAGGTATGAATGTATGAGTGAAGGAGAGATAAAACTGACTGGTAAAAACTGACAGGACTTGACTACGACTTAAGGTTAACCTCCACCTAGATAGAACAAGAGGGTGGATGAATTTATGTGTGTTTCTTTTTACAGGAGTAGGAGGATGACAAAATATTCAAGGATGAGTGAACTTTTAAATGCCATTTTTGTGTCTTGTGTTGCTTACAGAGGTAACTGCGCAGCGTTAATATATATATATTCTTCTTTACAGCGTTACAGTTCTTAATGTTTTCTTCTGACAGGAGATCTTTTTATAGCACCTCTGGAATGTGGATGCTTGACTGCGGTCAATGTGCTGCTAATGTTTGCTTTGCTTTGGTAAGGATGGGGGCAGTAGAAAACAGACAAGTGACATGAAAACAAAGAATAATAATAAAACAAGTAATAATAACAAATAACTAATTTGGGGACAGTTTAACCTAGAGCTCACTAACTGGCCATTAGGGGGCTCTGAGTGATAAACACGTGGAGTAACATTGCCCAAGTGTGAATAAAACAAATTGCGGCAATAATAGTGATTTAATGATTGGAGAAAACCTGAACATGATACTTGTCTGTTGTGCTGAATCTTTTATTACTCTATGATGTACAGGTGGTTGTGAATGAGCTGCTTGATTTAACGGATTTGCTTTTTAGGTAAATTGGGAGTTGAAGGAGCTTAACATGTAACTGCTGACTAACGTTTTTACACAGGGTTACAGCTTGGCGGGAGAGTGTTTTGGAGAGGATGTGTAATGTTCTGGTGCAGTTTCCAGTGGGGAGATTGCAAATACAACTAGAACTATTAATTGTGACTAATCAAAACTAACCTGAAACTGAGGAGGTTTTAGATAAGGAAGAATTAACACGGATATGAAATGCATCTGGTCTTTAATTGCAGGTGTAACCATGAAGATTTTTGGTACAGATTGCAGGTTGTTGCTCATTATTGAAGTGTGCTCATACAGGTAAAAGCTATATAAGGGGTCTATGATTTCGTTTGTGTTTTAATAATTTAGGTATGGCAAAATTAAAGGTTTTTTGACAATTTAGAGAACCAGTGAGGAGCATAACTAGATGATCACAAACTTGAGTACTATATTTAAATGGAAGTTGGAATTAAGAATGCCCAATTTGTTTGAGGTTTGTTTACTTTTATACACAAATTGCAAATGTGCTTATAACGAGCTGGCACTTAGTCTATGAAGGTCAGTAGTCAACAACATTAGGTTAGGAGAGCCGGCGAGGGAGGTGTGTTGGCTTTCTGTCTCTTGCAGAGGAAGGAACAGACACCAGACGAGGTCACAGATAGGTGAGGGTCCTTCGCAGCAGAGATAGACACAGTGACGGCCGAGACACCACCTGGGTCCAAGGCTCATGGCGTTTGGGCTCCGGGTAGTCCCCTCAAAAGGATGGGTCCCATTAACACAGCAATAACCATGAAGGGGTGGCGGAAATCCAGGAACACCAGACCAACGAGGGTGAATGAGCAGAGGGGAGCTCAGGGAAAGGCGTATTCCAGGTCACAACACGGGTGGTAAACAGAGGCAGAATAATCCTCTGCAACGTGGCTGGCTCGCTCAGTAGTCTACCTGGCGAGTCGAAGAATGAAGAATCCGAGGGCGTTTCTTCACTCCAAGAGGAGGTGGCAAGGTGGCCTGAAGCGTGACAGGCTGACACTCGAGTCTGAAGCTAAAAGATCAGCTGAGTTGTGGGACAATTGGAAAACAACGGAGGTGTTGGGGTTGATGAGTGTCACAACGTGTTTGTTTGGTTTGGAGACAAATCCAGGTGTGAGTTGGGCTGGCAAGCCAGCCCAAAGAGGAGGAATGTGACCAGGAGATATTTTATTTTGTATTCTTATGATCACAGTTATAATCAGAAGTATCAACCATTAATCATTTACCATTGTTGAACCAGTTGACAGAATAATCTTTGAATCACATCTAGGTTATTTTGACTAGAATATTAATCTACACAGATTATCAGTACTTTAATTAGTCTACTGTTGTTCTGTACTATTCTTGTTATTTGCTTAAAGCTGTGTCACAGTTCTGTAACCACTCAGAAGCCTGTGGGTCCTGTTGGACCCTGCCTTAGTTCTATGTTCAGTTCTGCACGTACGCCGGCCTGTAACAACACACACACACTTAATAAGAACAGAAAGGTCGTCTTAGGACAGTCTTTCTGAGAGCTACACTATCACAAAATGCACAATGTATTACACACTTAAGGAGAACGTTTTGAGTGCGAGGAACTGTTATCATGTCCAGTAATATCTAACTGTGAGGGCGTCTCAAGACAAGGTCCCTACATGGTCCCTGTTTGACACACACACACACTTACAATAGATATACACACCACACACACTGGTTTTCTCTGAGTGCTGGACGGAGTGGGAACATCTGGAGGCCATATAAGGGGAAACTTCCTGAGCTCTGGGAACTGACTGTTACTTACCATGTGACTTGACGTCATCATTGTAATAAAAACCTTGTGACGTGGTTGTTCGGAGGGAGATCAGCGCTTAGAGCCTTGTACTGCTCATCTTCCCCATATGTACATATGTATAATAAAAATCACTATTCTGACATTCACTAAGACCATGCAGCCGTAGTCTCTTCCTCAAAATCCGAACCATGACAGAATATGTATTTTTATGTATTTTGAACTTATACAGTATACTTTTTTTAATTAGAGAGAAGTTTCTCATCTCTGTTAGAAGTCTAGTTTTGGCTAATATTTCATTTTCTTTTATCATTTTGAGTTTTACATAATACAGTCACAAAACAAAACGAACAGGTACACTGTTTACTACCATATCCAGAGCTGTCTTCACCAAATCCAAGCTTTCCAGCTGTAAGACAGAAACCTTCAGCAAAACCATGAAGAAAGATTACTTAAGATCTATAAACTATAATTAAACTGCTCTTAAACGTTCTTTAATGCACCATGTGTGGTGTGAGAGCTCAGCACAGTCAAATACTTTTGTAAGTAATTAGTAGAAAGACGAATTCATTCAGATGGTATTTTCTTATTAGGTCAGGGCTAAAACTGAACATAGTTATAACGTAAAAGTAATGCTGTTATGCGACACTGTATTGTAAAAGGAATAAGTACAATTTTATACTTTAGCATTTGTCATGTCTGAAAACATTTTGCTTTACAGTATATGCAATTTTTAGTTAAGGTAGGTTAAGGTATCAAAGTTTGGCATTTGTTGTTGATTACAAAGGTTCCATATAAAGTTGGTGAAAATATTTTTTAAAATTCCAGTATTTCTTAATGTCATATTGTTTCTAAGCATACCTGTTATTCATCCATCAAATTGATTCAAGCTGCTTAAAGGATTCAGTCTGTTTTGAAGATGGTTATTGATTACTGAGATCATAAATAAACACTGTACACTTCAGTGCAGTGGTCAAGTACTGTGATTATTCAGGCATCCTTTTGTAATGCCAAATTGTCATGTTCTCAGATATAGTATTAATCTTAACACCTGAAAAAATGTCTTGTTACTGCCAGAAATTATGCATTTTTATTTGTATGCATGTATGTTCTCAGTCATTCACACTTGTTTTTATTTCTATACCATAGATGACACTGAAGGAATATGTGATACCACAATAGCCAGTGTTCATGGTCTTTACAGTAAGTCACTGATGTATACTGATGCATAACAAGACTGTATGATATCTATAAGTTTGTTTTAAAAGTTGAATCATTCTTGTTACAGGGCAGCTTATACGGTTATGAGTTTTAGCCATGTTATTGGCGTTGGCAAGAACAGGTTTCTTGTAAACTTTTTCCAATAAAATGTTACTGTACACAGTACATTTGTATTGTTGTTTTGAATATGTTCATCAAACTCCATATCTATTTGAACATGCCAGAATTCAAGAGACTGCCACACATGAGCTCAGTAACATGGAAGAATACCATTTATTTTTAATTTCAAATATTTCATAAAGATACACAAATATAAATGTAAAACATGTTGCACTTAATGGGACAATAACTTGGTTCCACTTGCAGGAACTGTTTTGTTGCATTGTTGCTGGGATACTACAAATAAAAGTCAAAATATTTTTGGTATGTTTCTTATAATTTTAGGATTCATATCATGAAGGGGCCTTGTATACAACAGCTAACACTGAATCAGTATAGCAATGATTCATGGTCATTTTACATGAAAACCAGCTAAAATATCTTACAACTAACAGAAGTGAAATACATTAATAATTAAGTGATGGATCTTCATATGGGTAAATGATTATAATAGCTTTGCTTTAATATAATTGCACTAAAAGCTCCCCAAAAGGCATAACGACTTTAAATATTAACAATGATACGTTTATAGAAACATGCTGTTGTCAAGACCTAGAATTGTTAATGCTACTATGGTTTGCTGAAACATACCACAGATAACCCGGGCACTTAGCATATCATATGCTGGTGCCTGGGTTTCCAGCCATGAATATTAAGAGTAAAGGTTGATACAGAAAACAATGAGCAGGGAGCTGGTCAGTTTATATTTTATATACTATGCACATGTCTGGCAACAAAACAGAAATTTATATTGCAATTTACTGGTAGGCAGGTTTACACCACTTATGATTCAATCAAAAATATAACATTTGTAAATGCAGTTTAATGTATGGCCTTTTAAAAGGATTGACATGTGTTTCATAACTGATTGATAATATCACAATATTCAGCTTTTTCAAGTAATATATAAACATTTCTGTTTAATGGTAGTGTGAATGTAGAAAACATTTTTCATTTAATGCAGTGCAGAAATACCTGCATAAAAGGTACCTGTAAGACATGGCACCTACTATCAAATCACGTTATCAAGATAAAGAGAAATATTTTGTATTTATTTGTACATTTACACACTGAAGTTCCTTAAATACTTTGCAGTATTTCTTCTCTTAACCTAATGTACAGATCCGCAGCACCAAGTGGATCTCCTGGGGCATCCCATTCATTTTCTACCATAAGCAGACAACACAGTTCAAAGACTGTTTCATCACAGGGGTGTTGACCTTTTGGGCTACACTCTTCCATACACAAAGTGATATCCTCCATAGAAATAGGCTTCAGTCTATCCTCAGCACTGTGCAGCTCTGGAAATGAGTACATTACTACTGGTCGACCCGATGCTGCACTACCACTTGGCCGGATTTTGTGCGAGTTCCATGTGTTCACAAGTTCATCAAGTTCATCCTACATGAAAAACAACACAATATAAGTACCGGTATATGAAACAGACCATGTACCAGTAGATTTAGCCAAAGTTGAGGCTTATTAACTCATTAATCAACAGACATAGAAACTGACCTCTAATTAATGTAAAACCAAGCAGCAACAACAAAAGAGCACTTTCACTAAACAGCACATGGACACAGAATGGTGCTGCATGATTCTGCTGTTGAATAGATAGCCCAACACTTTATACTCAGTGTGCAATGATTCTACAATATATTTTCAATAGAGAATTAACCAAATGATAGGATTGCTTTCTGAAACCGTGCCCAAAGGACCACTAGGTAACAGACTCCATAGTAATTTAAACCATGTGGCAATAAAAAAGGTGCAGTTACTTCCACTGATAACATGAATACAATTCCATCAAAGTATTAAAATGGAATCCCAAAAAGTTGATTCTGTTCATCTGGATGTAGCGTTTTCAGTGTGAGAAATGTTCTGTCTAAAAACATTCCTTAACTGGCTGATTGAGCATGCATCAAGACATATTAAAATGGAAATAAAATTCATATTTAATTTAAAGAAAAAAAAATGTTCTAACCATATTTATATTTTCTATTTATGCAGCTAAGACATTACATAGCATGAGCACATGCTTTTACCTGAATAAGATTGAGAAAGCAGAATTGGATAAGACTTTTGTCCAAAAAATCCCCTGTGAAGTGGCCATCATCCTGAAAGGTTTGAAATAAGTTCATCCAAAATTGTGCACTCTGTTTGCGTAGGGTAGCCCACCATCCTTCTATACGTTGGTTGGCCGTACTTCTTCCGTAAAGGAAACTTTTCTCACCTGCAAAACTGTCTGTGTGGTTTCTCCGTAAAAACATCTGCATTTGTTCGACACAACCATTTTCGGTACCCTCGGTCAGCACGTAACCTTTCTGGACATCCGCTGATGCATGAAACTGTTTTCAGAAAATAACTTGCAATCAATTTAGGGTCACTGTTTGTAGTATAAGCCTCCATCCATAAAACATAGCGGCTAAAACCATCTATGCAGCCACTGATAGCAATACCATATGGTTTCAACTTGTCATAGCCATCCATGTGCCAGAGAGCATTTGGCCCTCTGCAGCTGTACTGTCGTCTTCTCAACCGTCGAGCTCGTCTCAGTTCCACACCTTGAGGGTCAAGCAATTTGATTATGCATCTTACAGTATCTTGTGACACCACAAATCCATGTTGAATTGCACGTAGATGTAGCCAACGATAACCTTGCATCTGTCCATTTGTCATGATCTCTTGTTGGACAAAGGCTAGCACTTCCTCCAAGTTTGATTGATTCTTCCTTCTAAAAAGCCCAAGTCTTTTACAAATTCTCTTTAGAGTTCGAACACTTATAATTGTCTGATGACTATGTGCTAAAATTGAAAGTATTTCTTTGTTACTGAAAGAAAGTCTGAAATACAGTCTTATTAAGTCATCCAAATCTGACATGTCAGCCACTGTTTCTCTCACTTTGAGAGGTGAACTTTTTGCAGAAGTCCTAGTTTTCTTTTTGACAGTGGTTGCTTGCTTTTGCAGAAATTGAAGACGGCAATTCGGTCTCCGTACGAGGGAATGTAGTTTGCCAAAGTTGCGTCATCCATCAGCGCTATGATGTCACAGTCAATCTGCACACAGGAAGAAAGAAAAGACAGTCATTTTCTGCAACATTTACACTGCAAAGCAATATTACAGTTAAGCCTCTTAGGTCACCGCTAATGCCAGTAGGAGAGTATTGACTGTAGTTATCAGAAAAGCTATCTATTTTATGCAGGGCGAAACACAATAATGAAAGAAGCAAACTAAGGCATAGCCTTTCAGTAAATAATAAATCCTCTTCTGTATTTAAAAAAAAGCGGGACTTGATTGGTTATGATGTAGGTAGTACGTCTTCTAAGGATGTTCTACGACACTGTGGTGGCGTCTGCTGTCTTTTATGTTGTGGTCTGCTGGAGTGGTGGAATGGCAGAGAGGGACAGGGGGAAACTTAACAAACTGGTCGGGAGGGCCAGCTTTAGCGGTCTGCTAAAGTCCACTGAGCAGACTGGGGAGGAGAGGATGTTGTCTAAGCTAACATCCACCATGGACAACACCTCCACGCTCTCTGCATGAGACTGTACGACCACTGAGCAGCTCGATCAGCAGTACACTTTTGTGTACACGCTTGTGTACATAGCTCTGTACATTTTTATCTGTACATATGAATGTTACTTATGTATGTAAGACTATAACGCAGAGTCATAAATACACAGTCATTTAAGCAAAGGTATTACACATAGAACACAAAGTAACATTGTAAATCAGTCTTTGGCACAATATCGGGATTATTTCGTTATTTATTTATTTATTTTTGTGTTTATGCGAACAATATGCCTGATTTGCGACTTTCTGCACTTCTATTGGTTGTGCGAACAAACGTCACGTCACTCCGAGGTCAAAGTTCAACCCGGCAGCGCTCCTCAGCCAGCACTTTTATATATAGGAGAAAGATGATGTCATTCTGACATTATAAACAGTTTGCTCATTTCTTCCGACACTGTACCACTAACGTATACACAGTTACATGCACTACATTAGTTTGTGTTAGCTAACATGTTGTGAAGGGATCGTCAGTCGGCCACCGTCAGAACAACAACCGGGGCTGTGTCGGTGGCTGTGTATGAACGCCACCCATTTTTCTGAGTGAAATATCCGCATTAACATTCCTTACAGTTTCTCTCCTCCGCTGTACTAAGTGTAACTTACTTGTACACATCAAATATATCAGTGATATTGGCAGGCGGCTAGCATCTGTAACACAGCTCCGCTTAACTGCCTTGAAAAACTCTGAAATAGTAGAACAATAAAATAAAATGCAACGAACCCATCTGGGATGATCCTGCGATCAACAACAGTTAAAACGTCAATTCACCTAGTATACTGTAACATCGTGAAACACGTTCATTCCTATATAACATTATAAGCTAACAAGCATGCTAACAGCTAACCGTAACTGTACCGTAACTGTTTTCCTGTAAAAATAGGAGACACCAAACTATTTCTCTTTTTTGTTACTCACCTTCTGCTCTTCCATTAATAAAATAGCATCTTCGGGGACCCCTCGGCCACGCAAAAAGTCACTTATATCCACCATATTTAGTGAATTAGTTCTCCACCTGCCAAACTGGACACATCGCTGTCACCGAAGCTGGAAGCCTGCAGGTGCCCACCTCAAAATTCTGAGATTAAAGTCAGAATTCTGAGATTAAAGTCAGACTTCTGAGATTAAAGTCAGAATTCTGAGATTAAAGTCAGACTTCTGAGATTAAAGTCAGAATTCTGAGAAAAAAGTCAGAATTCTGAGATTAAAGTCAGAATTTTTTTTTGTTTTTTTTCCAGTGGCCCTAATCCTCTTCCGTACCTTTAAACCTTCATTCACAACACTTGAGTCATAACATTTTCAAAAGACTCTTGGATATAAACAAAGAAACAACAATGGAAAACAATGAGATGTTTCCAAGCTGGAGGTGAGATGTGGAGCTAACCAGCTGGTTTGAGTTGCAATAAAAATCAGCGTCGTCATGGTAAATCAGCCTGGATGCAAAGGCTCAGAAACAGAAACATATGAATTTTTCCATATTTAATTAGATTAATTTAACACTGATAAATTTTGAAACATTTGCATGCAGTGGTTAGATGTTAATGACTGTGGAAGATTATAATATACCACATAAGAAAAAGCACCACAGAAACCAGCACACAAATACTGCACTTACACAGTTACTCAACCTTAACTCAATTTTCATTTCGCTTCCTTGTCCTGCTCTCAGGCTCTGAAGGCAGTCAATGCTGAACTCAGAAACGATTACTCTGAGAATGAGGAGCTCTTTAAGGTCATACTAATCGATGACAGCTCATCATCAGACTTTCTCATGAATCAGATCCGTGAACATGGTGAGTTAATGATACCTCCAAACACACTTACTATTAATTCAAATACATGTGTCTTATGAGGAAACTTTTAAATTTTGAGAAAATGAATAAATGGAAACAATTAGACTGAGAAAATTTTTTCCTCTTCGAAGTGATTCTGATTAACTCTTGTTTACTCCACCACTCTTTCTAAATCATTCAGGCTTCATTTGTACAGCACCTTTCATGCACTTCAAAGTTTTGCATAGATTAATGACAGGCTTACAATAAGAAAACGAAACAACTAAAAACACAATCTAATAAAGGAGAATACTTTATTAGGGCAGCACGGTGGCACGGTGGTTAGCACTGTTGCCGCACAGCAAGAAGGTCCTGAGTTCAATTCCACCATCAGGCCGGGGTCTTTCTGTGTGGAGTTTGCATGTTCTCCCCGTGTCTGCGTGGGTTCCCTCCGGGTACTCCGGCTTCCTCCCACCGTCCAAAGACATGCAGCTTGTGGGGATAGGTTAATTGGATAATCCAAATTGCCACTAGGTGTGAATGCACGAGTGAATGTGAGTGCGAATGGTTGTCTGTCCCTGTGTGTTGGCCCTGCGACAGACTGGCGACCTGTCCAGGGTGTACCCCGCCTCTCGCCCTATGACAGCTGGGATAGGCTCCAGCGCCCCCCGCGACCCTGAAAAGGATAAGTGGAAGCGAATGGATGGATGGATGGACTTTATTAGTGTAAGGACTCTAAAAGCAAGTTATTAAAAAATAATAGATATAAGTAAGTAATAGTAACACTATTGCACTAATCCTGATAAGTCTAAACAGTTTTGGTAAATCCGATTGTCCAGCAGCCTTTTCATTCATTCTTGTTTGCAGGGCTGGATAGACTTATCACTCTGTTACCAGTGACTGAAGATCAGCTTGTGAGTGAGTTAAAAAGAAACAACACCCACCTGTACCTGTCTGATGAACCAAACAGGTTGAAGGTTCAGGAAGCTTTGAATGAAGGTAAAAGTGTTAAATGTGGTGCTAATTTTAAGACAAAGTGCAGTTTCTGCTGTTGTACTTTAATGACTCTGTGTGTTACTGTGAATTAATCTCCCTGTATCAGGTGTAGCAGCTGCTATCATGTTCACCCCAAAGACAGACATGCCAGTTTTTGAGGATCAGCTGCGTGTTGCCTTTGATGGTGACGCTGTCCTCTTCTCTAATGAGTTCCAGGGGGTTGGACTAAAAGCATTCTTGAAGAATGAGAAGCAAAATGTTGAAAAGCCAATGAAGAAGGTATGATTTGCCTTTTTTTTTTTTTAAAACATTTTAAAACACCACATGCCATAAACAATATATATATTTAATCAAAGAAAAGAAAATCTTTGCTAATTACATTAAAATAAACTGATATCAGCTAAATTATCCAAATGCACTTTCCTGCTTTGACCAGATGGTCATGTGTTGAGTCTCTGCTCTTCTTCTCTTTTCTTTATTCAGGGACCATTCAAAGGATTCTTGGAGGTTTTAATAAAACTGCAGAAAAAGTTGCATAATAGAGGCCTGTACAAGAAGTGTCCCATTCATACCTACCTGGTGACATCTCGAGGGGCAGGCTGTGACGGCTACAGAGCTTTAAACACTCTGCGCACCTGGGGTCTGGAGCTTGATGAAGCTGTGTTTGTGGGAGGGGCTAACAAAGGTCCTACACTGCAGAGGATCAAGCCTCACATCTTCTTTGATGACCAGCAGAGACATGTTGATGCCTCATTGGAGGTCGGCACAGTAGCATGCCTGGTGCCTTACCAAACTAAAAATAAATAGCAATCTGTTGATTGGATATTATCACTGTTGGAAATATGTGAACTTGAAAAGTATGTTTCCATAATGCTTCAAAGATGCAAATAAATAAAGAAACAAACATCTTCATCTAGGGCATTATTGTATTTTTTTCTGAAGTATCAATGTTTTTGTAATTTTTTTTTTTCTATCAAATGCTTTTTAGTAAATCAGCTTACTCCAACTCTGACATAGCATGTAATATATCACATTTTATCCTCAGTCAAAGGTCTTTGAGTTGTATTTCACAGGGAGAGAACAGAATGAGAGCTAACTTCACTCAGAGATGGGAAAAAAATATAAGAAAGGAGAGGAAGAGGATAAGGCAAAGACTGCTGAGTGGCAGTTGATGAACTGGAAATTTAAAGCTTACATGAAAGTCATTTTTATACTTTTTATTTAAGAACATTTTTATACAGCAAAAGGGAAAAAAGGGGAAACAAAAAACCCCAAAATATTATGAGGTCATGGGAAGACAATATATGCACGCATATACATCTGCACATACATACATATACACATAAATACTATAGTATTGCAAGTTCTATGCATTAAATAATGCTGCCACAGTTTGTAAAGCCCAGCCATTTTCTCCAACGTCTCCTTCCCAAGTCCCTCTGAAATCGCAGGGTGAAAGCCATACATTCCACCAATCTGATGTTTTTCACTATAGAAATAAAAAGACTTACAGTGGGAGGATAGCCTTTTTCGCAGATGCCAAAGAATTCTCAGGAGATAAACTTCATCTGTAACTAAATCTTCTGCAAAACATCCCAGATACATTGATGCGAATGTACAGCTCACATTGAATCCCGGTGCTTTTGGAATTTTTTTTAAAACTTCCAACCAGAAGGGTCGTATGGACCGGCAGGACCAGAATATGTGTCCATGGTCTGCCATGACTTCCCCACAGTTTCTCCAGCACAGTGCAGGTGTAGCACTGAATTTAGACTTTTGTTTAGGTAATATGGAAAAATGTATAATGTTCTTCCAACAAAAGTCCTGCCACGTGTTGGAGTTAGTTGTGGTGAACTGTGTTTCCCAAGTCCTTGTCCACTCGTCTTCTGTAATCTCAATGTCCATTTCTCTTTCCAATTTCTGTTTTATGTAAATTGTTGAGTCCTTTTTAGCTTAATCATACATTTGTACAGTTTACTTATCAGGGCTTTGTTGCTCCCGGAGTCATAAGCATCAATGAAGATGTTAACAATCGAGAAGTCTCCAAGGACACAGCTGTTTATTCTTTTACCAATATAGTCCCGAAATTGCAAGTATCAGAAGAAGTCTTGTTTCTCGAGGTCGTAAGTCTTACATAAGGTATCAAAAGCCATCATTTTTGATTTTGAGATAACTGTACAGCAGTAATACCATGCCATGCCGATTGTCTAAATTTGCTGTCATGGCAGGTAAAAATTCAGGGTCGTATGCTGGCCACCTCAGATGTTTTATCTCCTCTTCAAGTTGTGCCTGCTTGACCACTCCCCTCCATATTTTTAATGTCAAATTGACCCATTGGCTGGTTGTCAAAATATTGTCCAACTCAGAGGCTGCGTGGCCAAGCCTAGACTGGATCGGGGTGCCCGAGAGAGACATCTCAATCGCCTTCCACCTTGCACAATAAGATGGGTTACACCAACACACCAAAAATCTCAACTGAGCAGACAAGTAGTAATCCCTTAAAGAAGGTAGAGCCAAGCCGCCTTTTTCCCTCGGCAACTGCAAAGTAGAGAAGTTCACCCTTGCTCTTTTGTTGAGCCAAATTAATCTTGAAATGTGTTTATTCCATTCCTTGAATTGCTTCTCAGGAATCGGTATGGGTAAAGCAAGAAAGAGATACAGTAATTTAGGAAGAATGCTCAATTTAATTATTTGTATCCTGTTGCCGAAGTCAAGAGGGAGCAGGCTCCAAATGTTAAGGTGACTGTATATTTCTCTATTAGTATGACTGTAATTAACATCGCACAGTTGTGACAGCAAATCCAGCATGTCCAAATTAACACTGTCGGATTTGATTTCAACACTATTAAAGTGTCTATATGGGTCCACACCAGAGAGTGTTAATTTAACTCTTTTTGGAGAGTTGGTACGTTAACTCTGATTTAGTGTTAAACACCAAATCTGTCTGGAGTTGATAATTTAACACTTGGTGTTAAGAGTTTATATATTAACTCTCAAAGAGTATTTTAGTTTTACTACGTAAGAGTTATCTTCTAATTCATTCTAAAAAGCGGGAATTTTACTGTTCTGAACTTCTAGAAATTTCTTTTGGAAATAAACATTTACTAAAAAGACGCAATGGTTTTTGAAAAACATTATTCTGAACTGTGCACCACAATTTCAAAACATTTTCTGAAAGATGTAACATATACATGTTCTCACTTTCATTAGAATTTTGTTTATCAAAAGGTCTGACATGGTAAATGCAAATAACAGCATTCTCATCACTTATTTCTTCAATACAATATGCATGTCCTTCATTCATCCCTTTGTGGAACTTCAACGCACTTCTGCTCTTCCCCATATTCTTCACAAGCATATCCTGTGCGGAGATTGAATAAAAATTAGTTGACACTAATTAATGGCACAAATAATCCAGTAAACAATTGCAGCACAGTAAAAAAAAAAAGAAAAAGAAGGAATCCTCTTTGAGCCATTACTTGTGTAAAGTATTTTCCCAAAAGACAAAGACACAGGCAACAGGTAATACTGAACTAAATGTAAAACCTCAACCTTTTTAATTTTACCTAAACCGTGTGCACAAAACTCTGGAGGGATCTATGCTAACGTAGAATCCAGTCAGGACGCTACTGCTGTTTGCTCGTTTTTTTATGGGCGATCGTTTTCAGGCTTCAAGTAGCACCATTATACCAACATTTCACATTCTAGACATGTTTTAGGTGTATTTGACCAAAGGTTTGACTGAAAATTCACATGCAAGCTTTTTTTCAAGGCTGTTGGTACTTGCCCGCAAACAATACCTTTCAGAATATTATGAATATTATGCTATCAGCGAGCAACATGGCTAATGCCTTTCACACAGCTTTGTCTCAACTCCAAAGAGCCACAGAAGTAAAAGCTAATAATAATAATTGAAACAATCTTTGAAAAGATGACTTACCAAGCATGGCAAACAACTCAAATATGTAGAGCAAAATGTTCTGAAACGGCTTTCACTTCAGCTTCGATTGGAGCCGTGCTGGGGGCGGAGTCTGTGAATTTACTCTATTGGTGTCATAGCCCCTGTAGGAGTTCAGAGTTAAGAGGTCAAGAGTTAATGTTTCCATTGTAACACCTCCAGATTTGACAGAGAAACACTCATTTTTAACACTCGATTTTAACTACTATCATTTTACACCTCAGAGTTTACATTAAAAGAATGTGACTCTGCTTAGAGTAAAATTAACTCTACTTTGCAAGGAGACTATTACACCAAAAAATGTAACACTTTTGAATTTGCTGTGTAGAAACACTCCTATGTATTTAATAGTAGTTGCCTTCCATTTAAACTTGAATTTTGACAATAGTGTCTGATCTGGAGAAAAATTAAATGCCAGAACATGTGTTTTATTGACGTTAAGAACATAACCTAAATATAAGCCATATGTTTTCTAACATCCTCATTAATACTGGTACACCTGAGCTGAGATCTGTGATTGTTACTAAGACATCGTCTGCGTATAGACGTACCTTATACTACTCCCCTCCTATTACAATCCCTTTTAATGATGTTTCCTGACCTATGGCCTGGGCTAAGGGTTTCGATAAAACAATTAAAGAGATAAGGGCTTGCCGGGCACCCTGCCTACATCCACATTCTAAAAATATGACATGGGAGAGACTATCGTTAATTTTAATTTCTGGCAGTAGGAAAGTAATAGAGGGCTTGGAAACATTTTATAAATTCACTACGGAAACCAAATCTTTTCATTACTAGAAAGAGAAAGTCCCAAGTCACCGAATCATAAGCTTTTTCAGCATCTAGGCTAAGAATAACTGATAGCTATTGTTCCCTTTATTAATGTGTTCAATGATATGTAAAGCTCTCCTAATATTATCCTAATATTATCGTGAGTTTGTCTATTTTTCAAAAAATTGTTTGGTCTTCATCGATTAATAAAGGCATTACAGCATCCATTCTTTTTACCAAAATAGTTGTGTATAGTTTGTAATCCGACCTGCTCCCCTCAGGCAGGAGGCTCCGGTCCATTCGCACCAGAACCTCTCGCCATAAGAACAGTTTCTTCCCCTCTGCTGTTGGACACATGAACAATAACCGTATGACTGTTCCCACCACTAACACATGACCCTACGCTGTGTTCACTGCATCATTCCATGTTTTGGCACTGATCACCACCTGCACTCATGTATATATCTTTCTACGTAGCACTTTTAATTCTTATTCTCATGTATATATCTCATGTATATCTCATACATATATCTTTCTACGTAGCACTTTTAATTCTTATTCTCATGTATATATCTCATGTATATCTAATGCATATATCTTTCTACGTAGCACTTTTAATTCTTATTCTCATGTATATATCTCATGTATATCTCATGCATATATCTTTCTACGTAGCACTTTTTAATTCTTATTCTCATGTATATATCTCATGTATATCTCATACATATATCTTTCTACGTAGCACTTTTAATTCTTATTCTCATGTATATATCTCATGTATATCTCATGCATATATCTTTCTACGTAGCACTTTTAATTCTTATTCTCATGTATATATCTCATGTATATCTCATGCATATATCTTTCTACGTAGCACTTTTATTCTTATTCTTACTTTTATTTTTTCATGTCTATTAACCGCAATTTTATAACAGTATGTTTGCACTGAAGCACCGCAGCAATTTCCTAATGTTGTAAACCTGCTCAACATTTGGCAATAAAACCCCTTTCTGATTCTGATTTCTATTTCATGTCTTTGTTAAGAGCCTTGCAGCAGTTTTTCTAGACTGACTGGAGATGGTTAGATTATTTTTGCTTAAACAAAGAAAAAGGCTGATACAACAGGTATAAACAGTAGTGTAACAGGTCTGTATCAGGAAGAATCTTTTAGAGACCTGTTACACTAGTTTATTCCTGACTCCTCTAAACTGCTTGCAAAACATAGATCAGGAACTAATCCCAGTTACAGTCATAAGAAACAGGGTAGAGTAAAAAAAACGAGAACCCCCCACCCCCATACCTTTTATCCTATCAGCCACAAAAGGCTGAAGGGTATTGTCATCCCCCGGGTGTTGATGTGATAACTCGAGAATGAGGTGATGTTTGATACAATTGGTGTATCTACTTGGATGCTGAGGGGAAGCATTGGCAGCATATTTTTTTTCATTACTTGGTCTCCCAGTAATTATGGAATATCATGATGATAATCTGTTAGGTGACATTAAAATGGCCAGTCTTCTTTTTAAATGTAAACCAAAACAGAGAAAAACTAAAGAGATGCCAGTTATGCTCAGTCCTGACTGCACCCTTAAACCTGACTATCAGTCATCCATCTTTAAGAACTTGTACACAAAATCATATCCTGTCCTTATAACTGTGTATTGATGGTTAAGAAGACAGTTATCATTTCTGCTTTTGCAACTCTTTAAATGTTTAACACCTTTTTTGTGAAAATGAAAAATGTCAAGAATTGTCCTAATTGATCTGATTAATTTTTGTTTTACTTTCAGTTCATAAAGAAATGACTCTTGTTGTTATTCAGACACAATGTACTTGTCACACCACCATCAAACAATCAAAACAAATGGCATGGCAACAGGTTCCACAGGCTCCACAGGTTCTGCATTATGACTTAGCTTTCTAGTCAAAATAAAAAGGAAGAACAGCAGTTTTGCAGTCAGCAAACAGAGGAAATTTAAACACTCCTATGTATTTAATAGTAGTTGCCTTCCATTTAAACTTGAATTTTGACAATAGTGTCTGATCTGGAGAAAAATTAAATGCCAGAACATGTGTTTTATTGACGTTAAGAACATAACCTAAATATAAGCCATATGTTTCTAACATCCTCATTAATACTGGGTACACCTGAGCTGAGATCTGTGATTGTTACTAAGACATCGTCTGCGTATAGACGTACCTTATACTACTCCCCTCCTATTACAATCCCTTTTTAATGATGTTTCCTGACCTATGGCCTGGGCTAAGGGTTCGATAAACAAATTAAAGAGATATGGGCTTGCCGGGCACCCTGCCTACATCCACATTCTAAAAATATGACATTGGAGAGACTATCGTTAATTTAATTCTGGCAGTAGGAAAGTAATAGAGGGCTTGGAAACATTTTATAAATTCACTACGGAAACCAAATCTTTTCATTACTAGAAAGAGAAAGTCCCAATTCACCGAATCATAAGCTTTTTCAGCATCTAGGCTAAGAATAACTGATAGCTATTTTTCCTTTTATTAATGTGTTCAATGATATGTAAAGCTCTCCTATATTATCCTAATATTATCGTGAGTTTGTCTATTTTTCAAAAAATTGTTTGGTCTTCATCGATTAATAAAGGCATTACAGCATCCATTCTTTTACCAAAATAGTTGTGTATAGTTTGTAATCCGACCTGCTCCCCTCAGGCAGGAGGCTCCGGTCCATTCGCACCAGAACCTCTCGCCATAAGAACAGTTTCTTCCCCTCTGCTGTTGGACACATGAACAATAACCGTATGACTGTTCCCACCACTAACACATGACCCTACGCTGTGTTCACTGCATCATTCCATGTTTTGGCACTGATCACCACCTGCACTCATGTATATATCTTTCTACGTAGCACTTTTAATTCTTATTCTCATGTATATATCTCATGTATATCTCATGCATATATCTTTCTACGTAGCACTTTTAATTCTTATTCTCATGTATATATCTCATGTATATCTCATGCATATATCTTTCTACGTAGCACTTTTAATTCCTATATCATGTATATATCTCATGTATATCTCATGCATATATCTTTCTACGTAGCACTTTTAATTCTTATTCTCATGTATATATCTCGTATATCTCATGCATATATCTTTCTACGTAGCACTTTAATTCTTATTCTCATGTATATATCTCATGTATATCTCATGCATATATCTTTCTACGTAGCACTTTTAATTCTATTCTCATGTATATATCTCATGTATATCTCATGCATATCTTTCTACGTAGCACTTTTAATTCTTATTCTCATGTATATATCTCATGTATATCTCATGCATATATCTTTCTA